>NW_027205272.1:0-16392 GCF_024711535.1 Dipodomys merriami
GAGAAGATCTTTACTAGCCATACAACGGACAAGGGTCTCATATCTAAAATATACTTGGAACTCAAAAAATTAAACCACCCAACAACAAATCCTCAAAGAAACAACTGCCCAATAAATAAGTGGGCGAAAGACTTAAAGAGAAGCTTCTCTGAAGAAGAAAGAAGGATGGCCATTAGACACATGAAGAAATGTTCAACATCCCTAGCCATAAAAGAAATGCAAATCAAAACAACATTGAGATATCACCTCACTCCAGTTAGAACAGCAAAAATCAAGAACTCTAACAACAACAGACGCTGGAGGGGATGTGGACAGAAAGGAACCTTACTTCATTGTTGGTGGGAATGTAAACTTGTTCAACCACTTTGGAAAGCAGTATGGAGGTTCCTCAAAAGACTTCACATAGATCTCCCCTATGATCCAGCAATCGCACTTTTGGGCATTTACCCAAATGTATACAAACAAGACCACACTAAAGCTACCAGCACAACTATGTTTATTGCAGCATTATTTACCATAGCTAAGATATGGAACCAACCCAGAAGCCCCTCAGTAGATGAATGGATCAAGAAAATGTGGTATATATACACAATGGAATTCTATGCCTCCATCAGAAAGAATGACATTTCCCCATTTGTTAGGAAATGGAAAGGCTTGGAAAAAATTATATTAAGTGAAGTAAGCCAGGCCCAAAGAAACATAGGTCCCATGGTTTCCCTTATTTGCAATATCTAGTATAGGTATGAGTCAAGCGGGAAAGATCAGATAATGTGATGTTAGGAAAACGAACCCTTAAATATGTATTTTAATGTTTTCGTTTCTTTCATGCATGTGTTTCTAACGCATTTATAAGATTATTTCTTTGTTGCTTTGTATGTCTTTCCCCCACAGTGTAACCCCCGCTTTCACTTTATTTGATGTCAGTATAACATGTGGAGGAGATGGGGACAAACAAGTCGTTTAAGGATTCAGGTAGACCTGTTGTAACAAGGGGAATTACAAAATGTCATGTCATAGCAAGCTTTACAATGTCGGTGTGGGGGGGGGAGGGGGGTATGATTGGGTGGGGGGAGGGGGGAGGCTGGGAAGCGAGGTGAAGGGTAAACAAAGGAGGAGGCTGCAATGCTTGGTAAGAAATGTATGCATTATCCTGCCCATGTAATTGTAACCCCTCTGTACAGTATGTTCTCAAATAAAATAAAATTAAAAAATTAAAAAATTAAAAAAAAAAGAGGTCTTTAATTTTGGCATTGGTATCTGCCTCATGATGAAGTAAGAAAGAAGCCACTCGTATTATTCCACGTATATCCACTGTGCAGGGGTATCCAGCCATCTACAGTTATTGCATGTGTCACTTGAGCCACCAACTCACGAACAATGGGTAATTGTCCACTGTAGGCTTCCCGATGAAGAGGGGTATACTCATCATCATCCCTCATATGCATATGAGTGGCCTTTTTGGAAAGTAGTCTCCACACTGTAGTAAGCTGATTATTTTAAGCATCCCAAAGAAGAAATTTGCTTGGATCCTTCTCCATTTTTTTCTTGCAATTGATACCATTCCTCACTTTTTCATCTTGTTCCTCATCTTCATCAGAATTGCCTAACCAGAGACTTTGAGAGCCAGTCGGAATGAGGTGTCTATGTAGTTCCCTAAAAGGTCACGTTGGATGAACTGGTCAGAAATACCCCATGAGTTTTTCACCATGATTTATTTTCTCTTTTTCCCTTTTTACTATTCTAAACTATTCTAACTGGAGAGTAGGGAATTGATGGAGAGCAGAGGAAAGATTTTCCTCCGTATTCAAAGTACAGACTGAAAATGAGGGCCAGTGGTGTCTTCAGGTGCAGCTTATTCTAGGAATGAGAAAATATGAAATAATGCTTTCTATATAAATGATTTGGGAAATGGCAGAGCAGAAAGTGAAATGATGCAACCAAAAATATAAAAGCAAAATAAATGAGGATAATTATGCAGCAATCATATTATCTATGAGAACTATGAAAGAGAGAGAGGAAGAAAGACAGGTGTGCAATGACCTAGCTAGCCATAAAATCCATGCTTCGGATCAATTTATAGGGCAAACAAAATTTTATTTTTTTAAAGAGATGGAAATCAAATTTATGTATTTACTTGAAATTCGTAAATACATTTTAGTAGCCTACATAAAGAGGCATAGCTTTGACCAAATTACAGACAAGAATCTAAATCCTGATAATTCTAGTAACAGATCTGACTGAAATAATTTGAATCACACTTTTCCTGTACAATGAAAGAATAGGTCCAGGCTAGGAAAGCAGCTAGAGAAGGCAGGCCAATTGTATCTGTGAGAAAACTTTGTGGAAACTGGTATTGAGGATTACTTTCTGGTGCCACTTGCACTGGAAGCATGATTCTGAAATATTGCTTGCTGATTCTGAACTATTGCTTTGATCATTATATTCTCCAAGAGGAAAAAGTGAAAATTGATTGCAAAGGACTACTAACAGATTTTGACTTCTCATTAAGCACCTTCAATGATAAAAATCACATGAAGAAAATAGACAGGCCTACTTTTTTAGATGAAAACAAGTGTCTTTAAAAAAAAAAACAAGAAATTTAAGTAGTCATGAAAAGGACTTCTATTTTACTACTGAATTATACATTTTTTCCTAATGTTGGGTAACAATAAATAATGGATCTTTTAGAAAGCTCTTAAAGCTCATATGTTCAATAATGAATTCTCTTACACTATATCATGGTATTTTTTGTGTATGGAAGAAATTTCCATTACTAACTTGATGTTCTGACAAGAAAATATCATCACTGTATGTCTTGCTTCTATTCTCTCAGTTTTAAATTACTAAGTATGTGCATTAGATAAGTATAGAGGAAAAAGTAGAAGCCCCACTGATGGCTCATGTATTTAATCCAAGCTAATCAGAAAGATGAAATCTGAGGATTGTCGTTCAAAACCAGACCAAGCAAAAAAAAAAAAAGTCCATTAGATTCTGATTTTAAAGTAACCAGCAAAACCTAGAAATGGAGCTATTACAAACAGTAAAATGCTAGCCTTGAGAAAATAAAACAAAAAAAATTCTGGGAAAGAGCCAGGCCCTGAACCAAACAAATGACTTACTTAATTTGTCAATTAATTAATTAAAAATACATTAAGAAGTCACATGTAGAGAGGCAGGAAATATGTAACACCAGTGGTGACTGGATTATGTATTATTTTGTAATAAGGCAAATCATCATTTGTCCTAATCACTAATATTTCATTTGAACTTTTTGTACGATAAACCCTCAATTTAGCATGTATGTATATGTGTGTGTACATGTGCGCACATGTGTGTGTATGTGTGCATGTGCTATTGCAATGTTGCTTGCCAATGTGGAAAGGGTGAGGCTGAAAAGAGCTATCTGTTTTGCAGTGTTTTTATTTATCAGTGTTTTGTCATGTCATTTCAGTGGAACTACCCTTTTGTACATTTTATTTTTCAAATAATAACGTCATCATAATCCAAGCATTTACAACATTAAGTTAGGTAAAAGAGACCGCTTTCAGCTCTTATTAAATGTTAGGTAAGAAGACACTGACCTAATTAAGTAGTAAGTTATTGCTGTAAGATGATTGTTAGTACAAAATAGGTATTTGATCACTTAACTTGGTTATACAGTTCAGATATACTCATGGAGTGAGTTTGACAGACTTGACCAAATAAGTATTACTCTCTGGTTATTCCTGTGAAACACAAGATGGATAAACTCCAGATTACTGTTGAAAATAACTTCCTTTGTAAGATCATATCTATTCTCACTAAGAGATAATCAACCCCATATTATGTTTGAATATCACATCTTATTGACTGAAAATAAGTATTGTGGATATGCTTGTTAGATATTCCTTTCAAAAACAAACAAACAAAAATTATGTGTCATCTCCAGATTGTGGATGTATTTAAAGTTATTTTGTACATGCAAAGGGACATTCACTAATGGCTCTTTTGTGGGAGCAACTATCACAACTTTAACAGATAAGGCTTTTTGGATATCTTTTACAATATAAAGAACATCCCAGAGCGAGTCTTGCAATTTCTGAAAACCCTTTGAATATTTAAGTATTATTTCAGTTCATTGACTATAGAGCTCAAGACATTTCTGAAATAAATATCGTTAAGGTCTGAAAATGTAAGTGGGTATATAGGCTTTTTATGAATCATTTTATGAAAACCCAGTTTTTATGAAAGTAAATGAAATAGAATAAAAGAATGTAAGTGAATTTGGCAAGCTAATTATTATTAGGACTTTCTTTTCTATTAACACAGTCCTTTTCATGTAGAGGATGCATTTAAATTATTTCCTTTGTGTCTCTGTACTTCAGTTAGTCTTAGAACCTTTATAGTTATAAGAGTGAATTTGTAGTATAAATAAAGATCTTTTAAAATAATTAAGATTAATCTTGTGTTTTGTGTCCTGCTCCCAAGAAAATAAGTTATTTTCAAGTGTTAATAGTTTATCATTATTATTATCATTGTCATAAGGAATCTTTAAAATGCAGTAGTATTGATGTCTTTTTAAACCAATTGTATTCACAAGTTGGAGAGTCTTTAATTCATGCTTAGGTGTTGTTGTCTATGATTCTTAACCTCTCATTCCTAACTTTAATGACAGGTCATACTGCATTTTGGGGTATATGAAAGATAAAAATATTTATCTGTGGTCAAAGGTAATTTTTATATCAGTGTTGGTTTAATAACATTTTAAAGTAGTACCTTTCTCTCAAAATGTTTGGTATAAAAAACAATCAAAATACTTCTAATGGTAAACAATATAGGTGAGCTACAATGTGGAAATGATTGGTCCATAAGACCTGCAGTATGTTTTCATCAGAAATTGGGTAGGTCATTCTTTCAATATGACTTTAAACATAGATGGGTCCCCAGGCAGTGCAGTGTTGAATCATGGGATAGAATATGATTTCTACTATTTTGAGCTAGAAATCAAGAATGTTATAGTTTGGCAGTTCCTTTCACCAGGGAGGTATAAATTGATTATGAACTTGGAGTTTTCATATTACAGTACCCTATTTTCTTTTTATTTTCCTTTTTTTTTTTTTTGTTTTTTTTAGTTAGTCATGGGGCTTGAACTCTGGGCTTGGGCACTGTCCCTGCGCTCTTCCAATCAAGACGAGCATTCTACCGCTTGAGCCACAGTGCAACTTCCGGTTTACTAAAGGTTTATTATAGATAAGCCTCACAGACTTTACTGCCCGGGCTGGCTTTGAACTGGGATCCTCAGATCTCAGCCTGCTTAGTAGCTAGGATTACAGGCGTGAGCCACTGGCATCTGGCTTAGTAACCTATTTTCTAACAAAGATAAAGTGAAATATTATGAGTGTCCACAATAATATTGGGAAATTTTCCTAGAATTAGTAGACTAAGTGCTGGTATTTTAGTCATAAAATAGAATAAGGTAATTTGATAGGGTGGGAATGGGCCGTAGGCTAAAGCTTACCATGTATGCAATGTTAGACTAGTAATTCCAATTCTGAAGACTTCAATATCATCATCTGATAATTAAAAATAGAAGTAGTTCCAATTTATGGGATTATTGTGAGGATTAAATTAGATAACGTAAAGTACTTGGAAAAACAATCAGCATTTGATACTTTATACCTGTTATTTTATCATGTGATGAATTCTAACATTTTTAATGTGATATTTATATTGTGTCTATTTAGGATATGCAATGTGATGTATTGATATTCATTGCATTGTTCACTTTCCTGTCATTATGAGGAAAATACCTGCAAAGATATTTTTTGAGGAGGAAACTATTATATTGTCTCATGGTTTAAGAGAACGCAGTTTAAGGTCAGATGTCTCCATTGTTTTTAATTGTATTTTAATTAAATAGTGGTATGAAGGAATTTCCATTCAACAAATCAGTTTATAAGTACAATAGATGTATACATAACGTTCCACATCCTTCCAAAGCTCACCCCATTTTAATTTTTTCTAGATTCATACTATCTGCATTGAATATTATGCCTTCACTCTCTTCCTCTATAACTCTCTTTATTCCTTCCCTTTGACTTCCCCTCATATCTTCCAAGTGATAGTTTCCTGGTATTCATTTTGTTAGATTAAAAGTTCAATTTTATTTTATAAGAAATTACACCTTTTAAATACTCCTCTGCAAATAGCATTCTTTGGTTAATACTGTTGTGTAAAGTTGTGTAATAGTGGCCTAAAGTTCTAGCTTCCAAATACGCGACAGAACATGGTTCCTTTGTGTGTCTGATTCAGATTTAGTTTACTTAACATATTTTTAGATCTATCCATTTCTATGCAAATGATGTAACAATCTTCATAATGGATGGGTGCAATCCAATTGTGTATATGTGCCACACTTCTCCAACCATCCCTCTGCCAAAGGGCATCTTGTCTGTTTCCATAACTTCACTAAGGTGAATAGTGCAACAGTGAACATGGTTATGATAGTGATTTTACTCTAACTTTTTGGAAGAATTCATGACTATCTTTCTGGGAGCAATACTCTAACCAATTTTCCAGAATAAGCACATCGCTCCCTTCATCTCCATCACAACTTTTTGCAACTCCTCAAAAACACAACTACCACCTACAGGTCTCAATAAGCTAAAACAACACTGTGCCCATATTCTTCCAATAAATTTTTTCATAATTTTACACATAATTTAGTGAAAGCCTTCTATGTACTTTCCTAATGTGGGAATGAGGGACATGACAATAGAGTAAAAGTAAGAAAAATGCAATTTAATTAGCTATTAGAATATTTACAATCATTTTCAGATCTAACTCGTAACCTCACTTACTATTATTTTAATCTTTATTTGATTACTTAATCTATCCCCTAAATTATAACAGGTGATTTAAATACAAAGGCAAAAATGTGGTTTGATTTTGACACTCATATGTGAGGATGCACAATATGGACAAATACATGGATTAGAATTAATAGCCAATATCAATTTTGTTAAAGTAAAGATGGTTTTCCCAAACTGATTCTCACAACTCATATTCAAGTCAACAACAAGAAACATGTGACACTTCCCTTTGTTTTGCTCCTCATTATGTTTTGTTTCCATTTTATTTTATAATCAAGGATGATTTCATAAATCTATTGTAGATACAGAAATATGTAAAATATTTCTATCTGTATGCATTGATATATACATACACACAAATACTGTACAGTTTATAATGAAATTTATACATTCTGTAACTATACAATTTACTAAATTATTAAAAACATCGACGGCTCATGCCGGAAATCCTGGTTACTTGGGAGGCTGAGACCTGACAATCATGGTTTGAAGCTATCCTAGGCAGGAAAGTCCATGAGCCTCTTATCTCCAAGCAAACACCAGGAAATCAGAATTGGAACTGTGGCTCAAAGTTGTAGAGTAGTAGCCTTGACGGAAAAAGCTCAGGGACATCACCCAGGCTCTTAGTTTAAGAACTACAATCTAATAAAGAAAATCTATTTAATTTACAACTGTGTAAGTAGAGTATTTCCATCACTCAAATGCACATCCATGCTCATTTGCAAGGTAACTCTGTTATGTCTGGAGTACCTCATAACATTATCAGTTAAGTAGAAAGCATTGCAAGGTGGGTTCACTCTATCTCTCATATGGATTTTTCTCCAGTCAAAAACTCAAATCTTACAATTATTCCAATTATTTAAAGTCATAGCTTTTTTCTTTAATACCCATAATATTAGAGTTTGAATTGAGTGCCTTGTGTCTCCTAAATGGGTGTTCTTACCACTTTGTCATGCCCCCAGCCCTAAATTATCATGATTAATTTTCAGATAGAATCTGGCTTCCTACTTGTGTATGATCTTGAGCTCAGCTCACTTTATGTTTTTCTTCCTGGAATTTAGAATAGCAGGTCTTGGCATTGTGTACAGATCTTTCTGTCCAGTCGGGGCTTTAACCACTATCCTCACAACAAGTACACTCCCACATAGTCAGGATTTTCATAAGCTTATCATAGCTGATTTTTTTTAAAAAAATCTTTGCATTTCCTGCTGATCATATATTATATGAAGATAATAAAACTACAGATGCTTGCCAGGAGGAGAAAAATCTATTACTAATTGTTTCACAGAGGCTTCCCTTCTAGTGAAAGAAATATATTGCTTGATGCAGGATTTCACACAGTCATATTGCTAGGAAGAACCTTAAACAATTATCTAACACTACAGAGTTTAGGGAGATGAATTGACCTCCTGAATAATTTACTTTTAGATGAAATAAAAGCAGGCTTCCAAAAAGAGAACAGACTTTAGAGAAACATGATGAGTTGTATGTAAATAGGTGCTTATCTGATTTTGTTAATTGGTGAACTAATACAGAGAAATAAAGTACAGCAAAGAGAAAAAATAAAGAACTCTCCATTGAAATACTCATTTGTGTGTGTGTGTGTGTGTGTGTGTGTGTGTGTGTGTGTGTGTGTGCGCGCGCGCACTCGTGCCTGTACTCACACGCACATGTGCATGTGCTTATGCATGCATTCATCATTCCCGAGGTTTGATAGTGCCTAGGCACTATCCCTAAGCTTCTGTACCCAAGGATAGTGGTCTACCACTTGAGCCACTGCTGCACTATTGGTTTTTTGGAAAAATTGCATGTATTTTCATGACTGGACTGGCTTTGAACAGTGGTCTTCAGATCTCAGCCTCCTGAGTAGCTAGCTAAGCTGATTCAGCCTTTGAGTAGCTAGTTAAAATTCTGCCTGTTTTCTATGCTTCACTGCTCTTTTATTCTTTCCATGAGGTAATCACAAGCCTAAGTCATATATATGTCTAAGTTCTTTAAAAATACTCTTACTGCTTGGCACCAGGGGCTCCTGTACTCTTAACTACTTAGGAGATTTAAGAACAGAACCCAGGCTTCTTTCTCAATCTATAGCTGGGTGCGTTGGATCATTTCCACCATCCTGCACTATCTAGAGACTAAGATTGGAAATACTGAGGATTCAGGCCAGCCAAGGTAGGAAACTAGACAATTTGTTGTGCAACTCTGATGCCATTGATGATGGGAAGGCTAAAAGGACAGATCAGGTGCATGTTCTTGTGGAAAGGGAACACCTATCCTAAAATTAACCACTGATATGATGACAGCCTAGCAAGAACAATACCCCAAGTTGAAATCCCCACAATTTCCCACAACCAGAATAAGTATATGCATTAACATCCAAAAACATTGTACAATATGTTGTTTGCTGTAATATCATCTTTATCTGATTATCATATGATGTGACAAAATAGTTTCTTCATTAAACTTGTGATATATTTAAAAAGACCTAGAACATTCTTTCTCACTTATTATGTTCAAACAAATGGCAAATTGCCTCATTTCTTACATATTTGACTACCACTAAAAATTCATCTAATGATTATTATAGTAATATATTCTCATTACGTTACTATGTAACAGTTTTTAAACTTTTTGTTTCTCTGAAGTTTAAGTATATAAATAGTTTCATCAAAGTATATTCCTTCCGTACTTGGGGCAGATTTTTATAAAGATTTTAAACAATGGCTTCTAAGAATACTTAATTGGTATACTGTTTGGTTTATTTTAATATCAATTTAATTTTATTGTAATTGTAATGTACAGAAGGGATACAGTTACATAAATAATATAATGTGTATATTTCTTATGGAAGGAACATGGTTATCCGCGACATCGATTTTTTTAACTCAAAAACAGCTTTTGCTGTTGTTATTGATCAATGGGTCCTTTTGCTTTCTTTGTTCATGCATTTTTTATTATAAAATTGATATACAGAGGGTTTACTGTTACTTAAGTCAACTACAGAGTAAACTTCATTTTATATTCTAAATTTCAAAATTTGAACTTAATTACTTATTTTTTTTTCTTTCATTAGGGTAATTGTTTTTTCAGAGTTGTAGGAGTAGTTAATTTAATTTTGCATGGTTTCTACACATGTAAATTATTCAGACACATATATTTTGCTTTTAAAATATTTAACATATGAATATTTAAAATTATTTTCTTAATTTTTATATGGATGGTGAATTTAAATAAATTTATTTTCTTAAAGTTCTAAACATATTTTTTCAGGTAACAAATAATTACTGTATTTTCAAGAATCACATACTTTATTAAGAAATGAATCATTACCAGGTTAATTTTTGTAAATATTTGTACTTGAACGATAAAAAAAAGTTTGAACTGGGCATGGTGATTTTTTAAATTTTTTTTTTATTTTTTATTGTGAAAATACTGTACAGAGGGGTTACAATTACATGGGCAAAATAATGAGTACATTTCCTTTTTTTTAATTTAAATTTTAATTTTTTGTGAACATATTGCACAGAGGGTTTACAATTACATGGGCAAGATAATGAGTACGTTTCTTATCAAACATTGCAGCCTCCTCCTTTGTTGACCCTTCACATCCCTTCCAAGCCTCCCCCCCCTTCCCGGTCCCCCAGCGAATCCTTCCACCGCCCCCGCACCAAAGTTGTAAAGTTCGTTTTCGATATAACAACTAGTACTTCTCATTGTTGGAACAGGTTCACCTGTATCCTTAAACGTCTTGTTTTTCCCCATCTCCTCCACAAATTATACCGACATCAAATATAGTGAAAGCAGGGGTTATACCATGTCGGAGGGACATACAAAACAACAAAGACATAATCTTATAAATGCGTTAGAAACAAATGCATGAAAGAAAAAAAACATTAAAATACATATCTAAGGGTTCATTTTCCTAACATCACATTATCTGACCTTTTCGGCTTGACTCATACATATACTAGATATTGCAAATAAGGGAAACCATGGGACCTATGTTTCTTTGGGCTTTTATTACTTCACTTAATATAATTTTTTCCAAGTCTTTTCATTTCCTAACAGATGGGGCAATGTCATTCTTTCTGATGTAGGCATGGAATTCCATTGTGTATATATACCACATTTTCTTGATCCATTCCTCTGCTGAGGGGCATCTGGGTTGGTTCCATATCTTAGCTATGGTAAATAATGCTGCAATAAACATAGTTGTGCTGGTAGTTTTAGTGTGGTCTTGTTTGTAAACATTTGAGTAAATGCCCCAAAGTGGGACTGCTGGGTCATCAGGGAGCTCTATGTGGAGTCTTTTGGGGAACCTCCATACTACTATCCAAAGTGGTTGAACAAGTTTACATTCCCACCAACAATGAAGTAAGGTTCCCTTCTGTCCATATCCTCTCCTGCATCTGTTGTTGTTAGAGTTCTTGATTTTTACCATTCTAACTGGAGTGAGGTGGTATCTCAATGTTGTTTTCATTTGCATTTCTTTTATGGCTTGGGAGGTTGAGCATTTCTTCATGTGTCTATTGGCCATCCTTCTTTCTTCTTCAGAGAAGTTTCTCTTTAAGTTTTTAGCCCACTTATTTATTGGGCAGTTCTTTCTTTGAGGATTTGTTGTTGGGTGATTTAATTTTTTGAGTTCCATGTATATTTTAGATATGAGACCCTTGTCTGTTGTATGGCTAGTGAAGACCTTCTCCTAATCCATGGGCTTTCTATTGATCTTGCTAGCTATGTCCTTTGTCATGTAGAAGCTCTGCAACTTCATGCAATCCCAAACTTTCTTTGATTTGTTGTGTTTCTGGGTCTCTATTAAGAAAATTTCGGCCTGCTCCAAGGAGACCTAGGGTTTCTCTTATTTCATCCTGTAATGTTTTCAGAGTGTCTGCTTTGACTCCGAGGACTTTGATACATTTGGAGTTGATTCTAGTACAGGGTGATATATAAGGATCTAGCTTTAGTTTTCTAAAGTAGTTAACCAATTTTGCCAGCACCAATTACTGAAGAGGCTGTCTTTCTTCCATGCTATTGTTTTAGCTCCCTTATCGAAGATTAGATGGCTATAGGTCTGTAGGTTCATTTTGGGTTTTCAGTTGTATTCCATTGTTCCTGAGCTCTGTTCTTATGCCAGTACCAAGCTGTTTTGATTATTGGATTTGTAGTAGAGTTTGAAATTTGGTATTGATATTCCTCCAGCAGTGTTCTTTCCATTGAGGAGAGTTTTTGGTATTCGGGGTCTTTTATTGTTCCATATGAATTTTTGGATTGCCTCTTCTATTTCCTTGAAGAATGAGGTTGGAATTTTGATAGGTATTGCGTTGAATTTGTGGATAGGCTTGGGCAGTATTGCCATTTTCACGATATTAATCTTTCCAATCCAGGAGCATGGGATGTTTTGCCATTTTCTAAGTTCTGTTTTCATTTCCTTTTTCAAGTTTTTAAAGTTTTCATCATAGAGGTCCTTCAATTGCCTAGGTATTTTATTTTTTGTGGGGCTATTACAAATGGAGTTGCTTTCCTAATTTTAGCCACACTTTTCTCATTGTTGGCATACAGAAAAGCCATTGATTTTGGAGGGTTAATTTTATACCCTGCTACTTTTCCAAAGTTTTGAATCAGCTTGAGTAATTTGGGAGTGGAGTCTATGGGATTCCTTAAATACAAGATCATGCCGTTTGCAAAGAGGGAGAGTTTTATTTCTTCTTTCCCTATTTGGATATCCTTTATGTTTGCATCTTGTCTTATTGCTGTAGCTAGGCATTCTAATACTAGATTGAAGAGAAGTGGAGAGAGTGGACATCCTTGTCTTTTTCCTGAGTTATGAGGAAATGGCGTTAGATTTTCACCATGAAGTATAATGCTGGCTGTAGGTTTGTCTTATACAGCCTGTATTGTATTTAGGAATGTTACATGGGTTCCTAAATTTTCCAAAACCTTCACCATGAAGGGGTGTTGGATCTTGTCGAATGCTTTTTCTGCATCTATTGAAATAACCATGTGGTTCTTATGCTTGCTCCTGTTGATGTGATGAATAATATTATTTGACTTGCATATATTGAACCAGCTTTGCATCCCTGAAATGAATCCTGTTTGATCGTTGTGTATGATTATTTGGATGAATTGTTGAAGTCGATTGGCCAAAATTTTGTTGGAAGTTTTGAATCAATGTTCCTCAAAGAAATGGGTCTAAACTTCTCTTTCCTTGATGAGTCCTTGCCTGGTTTGGGGATGAGGGTTTTGATGGCTTCATACAATATCTTCGGTAGTGAACTTTCTGTTTCAATTTCATTCAAGAGTTCGAGGAGTATTGGTGTGAGCTCTGCTTTGAAGGCCTTTTAGAATTTCTCTGTAAAATCATCTGGTGCTGGATTTTTTTTAGCTGGAAGGTCTCTTATTGCTGTTTCTATTTCAATGCTTGATATGGGCCTTTAAGCTGGTTTAACTCATCTTGGTTTAGTTTTGGCATGTCAATATTGGCTAGGAATAGGTCCATTTCTGTCAAGTTCTCAAACTTATTAACCTAAAGTTTTGAGATGTATTCCCTCATTATGTTCTGAATCTTGATTGTTTCTGTGGTGATGTTTCCATTCTCAACTCTGAGTTTATTTATTTGGGTGTGTTATCTTCTTTTTCTGATAAGATTTGCTTAGGGTCTGTCAAATTTGTTAAGTTTTTCGAAGAACCAACACTGTTTTGTTGATTCTTTCTATAATTTTTTTTGGATTCTAATTCATTTAATTCTGATTTAATTTTAATATTTTCTATCTGTCTACTGGTTTGGGATTTATCTTCCTGCTCTTTTTCAAGGAGGTTTAGATGTGTCATTAAATTGTTAGTTTCAGATCTCTCCAATTTGTTGATGTAGGAGCTCAGAGCTATAAACTTGCCTCTGAGTACTGCCTTTGCTGTGTCCCAGAGAAGCTGGTAATTTGTGTGTTCATTTTTGTTGAATAGCATGAACATTTGAATTTCCTTTCTAATCTCTTCCATGACCCACTTGTGATTCAGCAATGTGTTGTTCAGCCTCCATGTGTTACCGGATTTTCTTTGGTGGCTTATGGTGTTGAGTTCTAATTTTATTCCCTTGTGGTCAGAGATAATGCAAGGTATCACTTCAATTTTTCTGAATTTAGACAAGTTTGCTTTGTGGCCTAAAATGTGGTCTATTTTAGAAAATGTTCCATGTGCTGCTGAGAAAAACATGTATTCTGATGCTGCTGGGTGAAATGTTCGGTAGATGTCTATTAAGTCTAGTTGATCTATGCAGCTGTTTAGATCTACGGTTTCTCTGTTGAATTTTTGCCGAGTTGATCTATCTAGTGGGGAGAGTGGTGTGTTAAAATCCCCAACAATTAATGTCTTTGGATTTATGTGGGATTTGAGGGAAAGTAATGTTTCTTGGATAAATTTGGGTGCTCCATTGTTTGGCCAATAGATATTCAGAATTGTAATATCCTCCTGAAGGAGAGATCTTTAATTAGTAAGTAGTGACCTTCTTTATCTCTTCTCACAAATTTTAATTTGAAGTCTATTTTATCTGATATTAGGATTAGAACTCCCGCCTTTTATGGGGGCCATTTGCTTGGTAGATTTTACTCCAGCCTTTTACATTGAAAATATGCTTGTTTTTATGGGCAAGATGTGACTCCTGAAGGCACCAGATATAAGGATCGTGTTTTTTAATCCAACTAGACAGTCTATGTTGCTTAATTCGAGAGTTAATGCCGTTAATGTTGATAGATAAGACTGAGAGGTACTTGGGAGTTCCTGCCATGTTATCCACCTTCTTGGGGGCTGCGAAATCTGGGTTTTTCCTATGGTTCTTTGATTCTCAGTTTGGGTGCAGTTTCTTGGCTTTAATTGTGGTCTTGTTGCTTTTCTATGTGTAGGACATCTTTAAGAATCTTTTGTAGAGCTGGTTTGGTGGAGATGTATTGTTTCAATTTTTCTTTGCTATGGAAGGTTTTTATTTGGCCTTCAGTTATGAAGGAGAGTTTAGCTGGGTACAGTATTCTTGGTTGATAGTTGTTTGTTTTTAGGGCATGGCATACATCATTCCAGGCTCTTATTGCTTTGATTGTCTCTGCTGAGAAAACTGAGGTGATTCTAATTGGTTTCCCTTTATAGGTGATTAATCTTTTCTCCTTCACAGCTTTAAGCATCTTTTCCTTGGTCTGGGTTGATCCTGTGTGGATTATAATGTGACAGTGGGATGTCCTATTCTGGTCTGGTCTGTATGGGGTTCTAAATGCTTCTTGTTTCTGAATAGGCCTATCTTTTTGCTTGTTTGGGAAGTTCTCTACTAGGATCCTGTTAAACAAATTTCCTAGACCATTAACTTCTGTTTCTAGGTGGTCCTCTACACCCATTATTAGATTAGGCCTTCTGATGGTGTCTTACAAGTATTGGATAGATCTATCATATTTCTTGGACTTGTCTTGGATGGTTGTATGTTCTTTCTCTATATTATCTAGGCTGTTTTCAATCCCTGAGTCGATGTTCTGCATGGTCTAACCTATTGTCAAGACTTTCTATTTTGTTTTTTATTTTTTTCCTTCTAATTGGTCAGCTTTGATGGCTTCAAATTCTTTGTTGAAGCTTTGTTTCAGATCTTGTATGAACTTCTTTGCTTCCTTAATTTGGTGTTCAGTATTTATTCTCAAATCACTTAGTTGATTGTTTATGTTTTCCTTGGACTGCCATTCCTTCTGTTGGGTTCCATTCAGCATTCCCTTTGTGGTCTCCCTGACTTCCTTCTGCTCTTTGTTAATGGATCCCATTTACGCCTTTAGTGATCATTGTGTATTCTCTTCCTGCTCTCTCAATTCCTGTATTACTCTTTGCTTAGCTTCCTCCCACTCCCGTTCATACCTTTCCTGTAGTTTTCTTTGAGTGTTCTCAGCCTGTTCATGCCTTTCTCTTTGAGTCTTCTCAAGCTGCTCACTCAAATCCTGTATCAGTTTTTGAGTAGCTTCCTCACGCTCAAGATACTCCTGTATAAATCTTTGGATTGCCTCCTCTCTCTCCCTATCACACTCATACAGAGTCCTTTGTATGTTTTCAATCTTTTCATTTATCATATTTGCTAGCAGTGTTTGTAGAGCTATTTGGAAACTCCCCTCTGAATTATTCATTATCTCTTCTGTCCCCTGATTATCAAGTTTGTGAATTGAGATACCTAGATTTGCCATTTTTCTTGTGTTTTTACGGCTTACTCTGCACATTTGGGATGAAAATAGCACCAGTTTTGTGCTAGACCACTATCTTAAGGCAAGAATCAACCAAAGTCTGAATTTGCACAGTCAATAGTCTACAGATACAATCAAGTTCAACAGATACATCTATTCAACATCAAACAACTATATATTAATGGGCTACGAACCACAAAGAAGAATTTGGGAAACCAGAAATTATTAGGTTTAGGGAGAGGTGTGGGTAAAAAATAGGAATAGAGTGATGTGGGAAGGCACAGGGAGAGTTAAGTAAGTCCTAATCCCAAAGAAGGAAATAGGTTGGGTAGGATGAAAGTTGCGAGAGA